>NW_022147082.1:0-6877 GCF_002938485.1 Sitophilus oryzae
CGTAAAGTCGACGTATAAAATATATTGCTGTTTATTTAAATGTTTTTTGTCCGCATTCCTTTCATAGACACAGATCCAGCAGATGGACTGTATACTTACGTTGAAACGTTAGTAGGTAGTTTTCGAAAATCGCTTCAACGTCGATATTCAATTTAGACTTTCAGTTACTTCTATATATACTTGAATATTTACAGGGTGACTCAGGCTTCCGAAACAGTTCTATATTAGGTTTGTGGTTGGTGACTTTTCTTATATTTTTGTAATCATAGGTGGCCGGAACATATTTTCAAACCAAAGTTGTAGATTTGCCATTAAATTTCCATTCCAGAAATACCTAGGGTTGCCACCTGTCCTTTTTTGAAAAGGGCAGTCCTTTTTTGGAATAACTTGTCCTTTTGACTTTTTTTACTTAAAAACTAATTTTTATTTATGCATTTTCCCTGAGAAAATTACCTACAGCAAACAGAAATATTCTTTTCGTCCAAATTTAATTAGAGATATTATAAAACTTATAAATAAATTTTTCTTGTTTAGAATAGGCAACATTATTTAGAACTTCACATTTAATCTCAAATGATAGTTTAGGTTTTAGTTCTACCTTTTTTGATCTTATAAGTAACTTTTCAAAATTAGTAATTAGTAACGATTTAGTTAGTTCGCAATCGATAGCTTCCTGTGAAGGACTGTGTAATAGTTGTTTAATCTTGTATTATTAATAACTTCCTATACCTAAAATCAATATTTATTTTAATTAGAAAATTGTGTTTTTTGAAAATATAAGACAAGATTTGACTTTCGGTCTTCTTTTCGTATTATGATGGCTCTGATACGAGGCAATTACCTTTTAGTATCTCACTAGACGGCATTTATCATTAAAAGTATCAAATCTGTGTGCTACAGTATGGGATTTCTGTCGCATAATAATGAATATTACGTTTATTTACAAATCCATTACTTAGGTAGCTTCATCAGACAATCAAATTTTAGTTAAATGTCCCAATCTTCACTGTATTAAGCATATGTGTTGCGGTTTGAATCACTCTGTATGTTGACAAAAATATTTTGAAAATGTGCGTTACAATGGCCCCGATCTTATATAAAAAATTGAAATAAAAATCACAAACCAAAAACGTAATAGGTAAAAAGCTTTTTTCGAGGCCTGGGTCACTCTGTATATAGGTATGTATAAAACTAGTAGCCTAAGAATTATTTACAGTTCGTCCCATTCTAAAAAACAGATAAACACACCGTACAATAACTCTAGGAAGAGGTATTTGTATTGTACGGCAGATATAAGATATAATAAAGCAATAAAATTTAAAAAAGGTCGGGTAAACACCTTTGTTTATTTGTTAAGCAAAATTCCTTTAGAATATCGTATATAATGACCAAAATATGACGCAATTTAAAAAAAATGTCACTTTCTGGCTTATAATAAAGTTTCAAATGCAACGTTTATATTCAAATTTGTTATGATCTACAACAGTTAGGTAGTAATTGAGACGAATTATAATTCAATTACCGGCTACTACGTTCTTGTTTTAATAGATCAAAATTCAACAAATATAATTAGAAATTATTTTAATTGTGAGAGGCTACCTTGTGGGACGCCTATGTACAATTACGGCGGAAATATAAAATGTCAAAACAATACCTACCTGTGAAGAGACAAATTCGGGTAATTCGAAATTATTTTTCCACACACTTGACACTTTCGTACCATATTGAAAATTCGCAGATTCGAAAGTACGTTAAACAAAAACAAAAACTACTGAAAAACACTGAAAAGATCACTTCGGACTTGATTCCGACTTCGAACACACCGTAAGCTAAACGTAGTACGCTATAACGGACCAAGGGCCGTCGCAAGGGGTGGTGGGACGGACATGGGACGGACATGGGACGGACGGCTCATTTTATTCTGGAAGACTAGCATAACATGTCCTTTAATACGCTCCATTAGTGGTGACGTCGTGTGGCGGAAGGTCAGTGTCGCAAAATCTAAACAAAGCGTGAATTAACCCACTATTAATCCGTTTTTTTCTCGTTATTACTGTTTTCTTAAGGATAATTGTATTTTTCCAAGTAAGTACATTTAATTTTGAACCGTACCAGTGCACTCTATAGTTAATAAATTCTATAATACTATGGAAATTCGTGTTCTTTATTGTTTTAACATAACCTCATATTACTTATCCCTATATGTATCCTTTTATGTAATTATACCTATGGTAAACGCTTATATACTCACTCAGAAAAACACAAATATCCTTTGAACAGAGTAATATAATAAAAAATTAAGAAAAATTAGATTACCCCTTATATTCTTGCTTTGTTTGGATTTTGCGACACTTGACCTTCGGCTACATGACGTCACACTAATGGAGCGTATAGTATCGCATATATCCTCTGGTTAATAACATATTATTACGCATGCTTCTTTAAAAATAAACTATTAATTTAATTTGAGAAATTGAGATTTATTGATATCCGGTGAAGGTTTTAAAGTCACCTTTTCTGCAAATCAAACTAAGTGGATAGGCGCAAATTTGAGATGTGGCAATGTCGCCTTCTCTATCTCAGTTGGTTTTTACAGTACGTAGTCAACCTCCGATTGTTTGATCGGGTTAAAATGCACAATGTGATATCTGTTCTTGGTCTATCTTTATAATTTTTAATCTGTTCTGTGTTTATAATGTCTTTGAGTGCGGCGGATACCATATAGCGGGACAAAATCTTAGCAGCGATATTTAGGACTTAAAATCTAAGAACGTAGCATTAACATCGTATTAATAAATAAATAAATACAAGATAATAAAACTATAATATTATTCCGTACATATGACACACAAAACCGTACTGTAAACTATTGCCAAATAAATAAAATTATGAAATCAGGTGAAATACTTACAAAAAATTCTATTTAGCACTTATTTTTTAATTACTTTGGAATCTTGTGACGCCATGTATATTTTATTTTAAAAGATTCTATTTTATTTTGAAAAAAATTCTATTTTATTTAGAAATAAATAAGATAGATATTTTAATTCTAATTTTAACACTCGGTAATTGTAAATTTATATGTAGTATCTAAGATATTTTTTTAAACTTTTATTAAAACAACTACACCAAATTACATGTATGTATGTAATTTTAACACTCGGTAATTGTAAATTCATATATAATAAGTATCTAAGACATTTTTTTAAACTTTTATTAAAACTAGAAAAAATCATTTAGTTTTATTAGAAATTATCAGAAAGTAAAAAAGGCTTTAACATATTTCATCATTTGGATGTTTTTGTCTTGAGAAAAATTGCCGAACTGACTATTGGTGTCATTAATTAGCTGCCCACACACGGAAAAGCCCGGCCTTCGGACTTGGCCTTGGGGCCGGGCCTTTCATCCAAAATACCATAGGTTTGCGTGAAAGGCAAAGTCCGCGGATATATAGGAAGTATAGTGATCGAACTATCCTTATCTCTATAGTATCCTTGCCTTTACAATCGTCTCAAGATCTGAATAATTAATATTTCTTAAGGATGTATTGATATTAAATAACTGAAAAAAGTGGTATATTTGGATATAATAAATTTAGAATAAGTAGCTGGCAGTTGACATTTTACCAACACAATACAGATTTTTTTTATTATTAAAGTCTCTAATTTTGAATAAGTTACAAAAATAAAATATACAAAAAATGTAACAGGTTAAAAAAATAATCAAACCAATTTAAAAAAAAAGCTAAATTTAAGTAAAAAAAAAACAAAGCTGCGAAGGTATCTGAAACCGGCGGTAGCAGTGATATGAACCGCTTCTTGAAGTAACAAAGCCATTTTGAAAAAGCAAATAAACGCAAATAAAAGAATGCAAGACCGCAGGACCACAAGAGTCTTGCATGCTTCGTCTTGGTCTTGCGAAATTCTTGCACTGGTCGGTCTTGGTATTGGATATGAAATGTGTTTCATATGTTCAAATGTTGTATAATATGTATATGCTTGTCTTGGTCTTGCTTTCTATGCAAGACCAAGATCAAAACTAGTCTCGCTCATCACTAATCAAATTACATGATCTAACAAAAATTAATTAAAAATATTATATATTTCTATAAATATATTTATGCCGTTATCTTTTAACAAATTTACCATAAATACTGTGCGGTAATCATGCCGCTACACAATTTATGAGAGTGTTGTTGTGGACTGTATTTTTGGGGTTTACTGGCACGTGTCAACAGCTCGATTATGTCTATTTTCAGGTTGGTTGGATTCTCGTAAATAAATTTACACTGACCACTAATATGAATTTTAGAACTTTTATTAAACAAACAACTTCAACTGGTAACAACAACTTTACACTTAACTTATCATCTAATTAGATATTAAGAGATAATAGAAATTAATTCGAGCTCAATCGAGTATTAAATTTTAGCTCTTTCGGTGTTTTTGATAAACCGACCCGAAAGGCATAAGAGAGAGAGTAAAAAAAACAAAAATTATATTTTTTGGGGCATCTGCACCCTGTGAGCGAATCGTGGGACTGTCCTTTTAGGAAATTTAGAAAGCGTAGGGTATTGTCAAGTGGGTACCATCTTATGACCACCATCTGGAGCGATAAGATGGTTTACAGCACCCTAAACGTATTTTCTGTTTCAAAGATATATTTTGAACAAATACAATATATTAATTATTAAATTAAAAAATACCTCCTAAAAAAACTTGCAAAAGTGGTGGGCAAAGATTACACGAGTCGTTCGTTTAGATAGATAGATAAATAGATAAATAATTTATTAAATCCTTAAGCCATGTTTTACATGTATAGATCAAGTCTACAAAACAGTACGTACAGGGTGTCCCAGAAACAAGTGCAAGTATTTTAAGGGGTGGTAGATCTCGATAGAAGAAACATATTTTCTCTTTATCGTTTTTCAAATAAGTCCAAAATAACGGAGTTATTTTACTTTGAAAATTTCCAAAAAAAAATATTCTCATATGCTCAAATTTTGAGAACCACTGGATCTTTTCTCGATTTTCTTTCTTGTAAATATTATCAAGAAATTATGTTTTTTTAACTAAAACCAAAAAAAAATTCCAAAAAATTTCGAATTTTCAAAAAAAAAATTTCTGGGGTTGAACTATACTACCAGTTAAAATACTTGCACTTATTTCGGGGACACCTTGTATAATATCTAATACCTACTTACTAAATTTTTTAAAACAATATTTATATTAAAAATACATATATAAAAAAAGTTATGCTAAATTTCTCTACTATAAGCATGGTATTTCTCAAACAAAAAATTCCACAATTTGCTTTTAATTTTTTTTTAAACTTTGGCTCCAATATTTCCCTAATTGTAAGAGGTAAGCTATTGTACAATTTCACTCCAACATAATACACATTACTTTCCACTGCTGTTAAAGAATGTACAGTACGTCTGCTGGATCTGTGTCTATGAAAGGAATGCGGACAAAGAATATTTAAATAAACAGCAATATATTTTATACGACGACTTGACGAGTACGTTACCGCAAATCGCTCCGCCCACTCATTTTATTGGCTACTTGCAAATTTGTCGAATTTTTATTGATGCGACGCGTCGTCAAATTTTTTGCGAAAAACATCGAGAGAATATCGTTTCCCCTCTCACAGATACCCCGTAGCTACAGAACGGACAGACGTACTGTATCGGATATATCAGGTCACTGATCACTGCGGCGCGGCGTCGAGTTGAATAATCATGAAACTGCTTATTTTGATAAAATTGTGCAAAATTATTTTTGACAAACATTAACACTTCAAACACATATAAATAAGACAGCACAGTCAACATACGATTTTTTAAAAAAAGATCGACAGGTAGACGATACATTTGAACGAGTATTAAAAATGAATCGTGAGATTCAATTGAATCGTGGCCAGCACGGATCCATAACATTTGAATGATGAATCGTAATAAAGAATCGTGAGAATTCAATCGGATCACAATGCGATCGTTCGTTTCTATGCATGGCACCAATATTTAGACTTGAACAAAAGTCCTAAACAAACATCATGGGCATAAAATGCAAACGATAAGAAGGTTATTTACAAGAAAAAAACTTATTTATACTGTGCTTAGTACAGGAGTATATGTACGGTATTTATTTTCAAATTAATATTTTTGTTCCAAGCCAACTGGACGCTATTTTTTTCGATCATGCGGTATTATATAGGTACTATTTATTATGATTATTAAATCAGAATTAAAATATGGCTCTAAAAATATTAAATTAATATTAAAAAAGTCTTTAATAAATAGTATATATAAATTGGATTGATAAAAATTAATATTATTGGTAAAATAATCAATCCAATTACGCCAATGTCATAAAGTGTTGAAAAACAAATGAAAGAACTGTATATTTCTTTTTCTGGTCCCATAAGTAATTGTCTTACCAAATTATCGCCGGTTGTACCAGTTACGGCAGTTACGATTCTTGTTTTTATGAAACGTAAATTCTGCATGTGGTTCGTTCAAATGAACGAATCGTAGGAGGTAGGAGTCGTTTCAATATGAGAAATTGAATCGTGTGATTCGATTCACTAAAAAGAATCGTAATGTCCATCACTACTTCGGAGAGTTAGAAAACATACTTCTGTAGACCCCATAGATAAATGTCAGAATATGGCATGTAATATGACATTTAAAACCTCGAAATATATCTATCTAGGTGTGGATGGTTAAAATTCTCATAATATAGCATATTATTAACTCGAACTTAACTGTACTAAAGCTTATTTGGTATTTTTTATTGTTCAATATTTTAAAACATAAAAAAACATTTAGTGAAATAGAAAACTGACCCGAATTACCACTAATTATTATTTCTATATC
>NW_022147082.1:6885-26187 GCF_002938485.1 Sitophilus oryzae
ACTAGATAACAACACAAACGAAAAAAAAAACAAAACAAACAGATGTCAATTAAAGAGGGGAAGTGACAGCGAGAGCTGGAAGATGTCTGCCATCTTGCCGTCGACAAAAATTTGGATGCGCACTCGTCGAAGCTACACTCGACTACACGACTCTCCCACTTCCATATCTCTGGTTTTCCCGCACCAAAAATATCTGGCAAAAGCAAATTCATCGTTTAATTTCGTTTTTTTTACTTTATTTTTAAGAATGTCCCAGCAGTCATTCGGTATAAACGTATGAACAAAATGAATATCCAATTCTAGTCTTTATTTACAAACCTAACAGCCAAAAAGTGTTAAAATATATCTCCAATATTTTCTAATAAAAAATATTCTCGTTAAGATCGCTTGTGTATAAAATAACTCGTCACAATGGACGTTTGGAATTTACGAAGTTGTTTCCATTAAACGATGACCCTAACGGCATTATGAACGTATTGAAAAGTCGGAGCGATGGATATTTTTTCCATAATGCGCCCCTCCGTTTCGTTATTCTAAGAAAAATCCCGGTGTCTATAGAGGGCCGTCAGAAAAAGGTCCGAGGATGTCCGGTCAGCAACGGAAGTCGCTGCTGGGTCCGCATTCAAGAGGAAATGAACCGACCAACCTCCGACGAATATTTTCTACCGTCGGCTATCTTATTATTTCCATTTGAATATCGACGGTTACGTAAAAAACACAGACAAATGCGATTTTTTTTTATTTTGGAAGACATTTTTTCACGTTTATATTTAAAAGAATTGTGTGTGCACTATGTGCGCATATTTGAAGCAAAACGTCTTAATAAGAGCTATTACATTGAAGGATCTGAAGGACATAAAGTGTAGTTTGAAATAAATAAATTAATTCACTTCCACTAAATTTGTATTAAAATTACCGTCTCTTCGTCTGAGGACTCCATAAGGGGCCTCTATCAACGTGTCGAGTTTGATTGCAATCGACCCATAATTAAGAAAAATCCTGATGATTTCGTTCACTTAGAGGCATCGGTTCGAAACGTCGAGGACGTCATCCTGTAGCCCGTCCCCAATTATGCCGAAATTGACCCACATTTTCCTTCAATGTCAAATCCTGAGTCCCACCCTGATGATGATGAGGGACCCTGAGGTGATGTAAACGAAACGTCGTATCCAACTTTGCAGAGTGGGACCGTGTGCCCCGTCGCTGACATAGCCTACCCACCAAATTTGGTCGCGATCGGACGACATCAACTTTTGACGTTTCCTACGTCAAACCTGTCACAATGACAGGTCTCGTACACGATCAAGTTGGCATTGGTCCAATTAAATCGACATACCAGATTTAATTTAAATCGGACGAATTTTTTTAAGCCGTAGACTGCTCTTACCACTTTTCCTATCGTGTGTCAAAAGGGTAAATTCAATAAATTAAGTTAAAGGGTAATTCAATAAAAAGTAAATTCAATAAATTAAGTTTGAATACACTGTAAAGATGACTTAAGACTAATTTTTTAATGATTGCCCAGTAAAACGTCATATATTGTGTCTGC
Organism: Sitophilus oryzae; assembly: GCF_002938485.1. Classification (NCBI taxonomy): domain Eukaryota; kingdom Metazoa; phylum Arthropoda; class Insecta; order Coleoptera; family Curculionidae; genus Sitophilus; species Sitophilus oryzae. The sequence goes on from NW_022147082.1 coordinate 8,435, forward strand.
AAAGTTCTAATATACTTAGAGTGCTAAATAATAAATTATAAAATCTCCAGGCGGGGAGCGGCGGGAGGAATTTTGATACGGGCGAAGAGTGGGCCAACTGATATATTTATATTCTTTAAATAATTGTGATATAAGCCTTTATCCAGAAAAAAAGTGAACTCGTCGTATGCTACTATTTCTATGTTTATTAATATCTTTTTAGTCCACCGACGATAGAACAAAAATAATAATGCCCAGGTTTAACCGTCACCGTCCATAAAGCCTCTAAAAAATACCCTTCCTCCCATTGTTTCCCACATCTGCTCCCACGAATCCTTTCTCTAAATCAGATTTCCTCCTCTAATGCTTTTTTAACATCCGAAGGTAATAAATTGCCGTCTCGCCCTCCCGAATAGGCACCATCGTCCGGCAACAATGCCGCTCTTATTGAATCTAATTATAAAAAATAAATCGCTCGTATCGACAATAGATGCCTCCTACCTCACCCCTCGGATCACCTCGCCCACCGGCTCATGTGGGAATCACGGCGAGAGCAAACAAATGAATCATTGTACTGGATCTGGGGTGTCGCGTGGCCAAAAATAAGGATCTGTCGTTGTGCACGTGCGAAAGGTATGCGATTAGTGCCGAGGGGTGACATCGACTGGCTGGGCCACCGCGTTCTGCAGATAACGAGAACGACGCGCGGTATGATTTTCTACGGGTGTCCGATTCAAGCGGTGGGTCGCCCTCCTGGGCTGGTCTGTGTGATTGTCCTGCGCCATTTTGAATTGTTTAGAGGAGAGTAAGAGCAGGAGTTGCGTGGGAACGGCAGTGGACCGATGCAAAAAATAGGTTATGAATTTTAGAGATATCTGATAAAGAATTAGTTTTTCGTGAGATTATGCCGATATTATCAAATATGTATATAAACAGAGCTGTACCAAGTTTTCATTTCTAAAATATTAATTTTAATTAAAGTCAAATTCAACATAAAGTTCAAATGATTTAAGTTCTAAATCTTTGACTTAAGTCATTTTATTTCAAGTCAATATTTTATAATTTTTGTACATTGAGCTATTTTTTAGAATTTGTTGAATAAATAAATTTCAAAAACCATGGGAATATTGTCCGATAATTATTTAATTTATTTTAATATTTTTCCAATATTCCAGTCGGTTGAATCAAAATCTTCGATTTCACGACAACAGATTAAAAAAATGCGCAGAGCAAAAAAGTGATCGATTCGTTATAATTCTTCTGACAGCCATACTCTGTACAGAGCGTCGGCTACCTCTGGCATGTACTTGTGATCTGTGTCATTAGTCTTTCACAAGTACACGGGACCTACTAAAGTTTATCGCCGAATCCGAACAGCACTATTTGAGAGGCTGTAGAAAGCCAACATACTCAAGGTGGATTGCCACTACCTTCCTTGAGGTGACCGCTCGCTGATCACTCTATTTAGATAAACCAATATTTTTAAAAAAAAAAACAATGTACCGGCTGGGGATCGAACCCAGTATCTCTCGAACCGCAGATCGTCACATTACTGCTACGACCGGCCAATCGTTGTAATTAGGCATCACAAAAAGTCACAAAAGCATTCAAAGAAATTTCTTAGGACTTACGACCGAGAAAAATAAAAGATTTCCCTTGAGGATTTTAACGGGATACTTCAATCTCTTGAACTCTCTTCAATGAACAGTGGGTTAAAGCTAAGAAACAACAGTGCTGGTTCTGTGGGAAAAATGGGGGAACTAATCTCACCGAGATGACAACCATTCGTGTCATTAACTTTGGTACCAGTGATATCGGAGGACAACCTCTCTAAAACTGTCTCAGATACTGGTTTTTGACAAATCCCTGAGAATGTATGATGGAGTCATATCTCAAGAAAAGTGTACATAATAGATCTATAAGGTCGCGGTGGTTAAATTCCCCCCTCCCAGGCCAATCTTCTACAACCTAAAGAAAACTATTATACGTATTAATTTTATTGTTTTATATATAATTTTTGTGTATTTTTTTTTTCAACAAGATTTATCTACTAGTTGAGCTCTTTAATAATTGGGTTTATTCCTTACTCTGCTTTTAATAATAAAATAAGGTATACCACCAATTACTAAACAGTAAAAGTATCGGTACTATATATTGTGTCATAATTTTTCATAACAACACCTATGTAGATTTCTTATGTCGTATAAAATTTATAGCTATTCCATCCCACCCATGTCGTTAATATATTATATTATCGGTTCCGCAACACCATAGAAATTCATACTAGTCGTAATACGAGGCTCTCAAAAACGTCGTTATATCGGGGATCATAAACATAAACACTAAATATCCTGAACCACTTTGCTAGTTCAACAAATCAAAAGAACAATATTTTCTTTTATTAACATCCCCTATAAAATTACTTTTATTACGTTGGGCCGCCTTATCTCAACTTAACTAGTCGTTAGAGAGAGAACAAAGTCACTATCGTATTTCTGATTTCTGTAGTCCATTTGAGGGTATTGTTTGGATATCAGTACGTCACAAAAGAACAGACTGTGACAAAGTATACATATACCGAGCTGGCAACTCTTACTTTTGGGTCGGTATTTACATGTGTGGAAGTAAAACACATACGGATCTTATTAAATCGGAGTGAAAGAAATGCGACGGTGGGCTGTTGCGACGTTGCCACATTTCTCCGGTAATTTCTTCCGGTCGCCTTTTCCTATCAAGTAGTGAAGTAGTGAAATAGGACAATTTTGGTTCCTATTCCCGTGATTGATCCCCTCACAGGGTCTTGTACAAACAAACAAACAAACAAACAAACAAACGCTTTATTGTGCAAAAAGCCAAAATAGCTTCATCGACAAAGCACTCACAAACAACAAAATCACAAAAAAATACAAACAACAAAAAATACACAATACAAATAATACAATTCAAAAAAATTTAAGTCTTTAAAATTACAAAAAGAATATACATGGACAATTTTAGAACAGTACACCCAGTAAATAGATATAATTTTAAAGTTATAGAATATTAAATACTTGACCCTTGACCGGTGTGTGAGATGATCAAAATTTTAAAAATTCAAAATTGTTCATAATTAAACATCAACAAGTCGTTTACCGCATATAGGGCTCTCTCCAGTAGGTATGATTTTAGAGGCCTTGCGAAATGCGGGGAAAGAATGAAAGCGATTTGATATTCAAAGGCAGATGATTGTACATTTTTTGGCATTGTACAGTGATGAACCCTTAACTAGTTCTGAGGACTCGGGGTTGGCAGATAAAGATCGTGCTCTGCATTCCCTAAGTGAATGATTATTAAATGGCCTTTCGGAGATAGCAGTATGTGCTTGCGGATTAAGCAAACGGATTCAAAATGAATAAAGAAGGAAAGAGTCGAGAAAGTATTTTCAAATTTTCAAAGAAATTCTGGCGGTAGAGGTTTCTACTGTTCAGCCCAATAAATATCGAACTGCTCTCTTTTGAGTATGAAAACACGATCAAATTTGTTGCGCAGCAAGTACCCCCAGAATGGAAGGGCATAGCGAAGATGTGACTCAAAAAGGGGCATAATAGGCTATTCTAGAGGTTGAGAAGTTTAAGTTCCTTGAAACTGATCTTAGCGCAAAACAGGCAGCGCTTAGTTTCTTTGATAGAGCTTCAATGTGAAAGTCCCATTTAACGAGTTGTCTACAAGAAGTCCTAAGAATTTTAGGTTGAGGCATAGAGATTAGAATCGCACCAAGACTTAATGGTGCGTAAAGTCACTGAATATAGTATCATATAAGCGCCGCAACATCTGGGCCGCTCAAGTGAAACCCCAGTATTGTCCGCAAAAGAGGCGAATTTTTTCACTGCTAATGTCTAGATTTGCAATGTCGTTGATAAACAGCAGAAACAAAATAGGGCCAAGTACTGAGCCCTGAGGACACCACATTCTATAGGCTTACAAGAAGACATGGGCAATGTCAATCCTCACAAGCTGCCTTCTGTTGCCAAAGATGACTTATAAGCCATTCGAGCGGCACTCCCCTGAAACCATAGTATTGCAATTTGTTAATTAAGATATTGAAGTTTACACAATCGAAAGCCTTAGAGAAATCACAAAAATTGTAGCTGTAGAGTGATGGTTATTTAGGCTAGAGTATACATTATTAAAAAGGTCGAACATAGCATCATTTGTGCAACTGTTACTTAGAAATCCAAATTGATGGGTAGTAAGTATTTTATATTTAAGGAGAAAAGATAGAAACCTTTTTTTAACCAATCTTTCAATGATCTTAGATAAATTTAGATAAACACTTCCTCGATGGATAGTAAAATGTCTGTACGCACAATAAAGTTATATATCACTGTTCGGTTGCCGATTAATCAATTGATATTGAACAACGATGCTCGATGCAAACCGTTTTCGACAATCCTACCACCACTGCGCCACTTAACTTATTGGATTCAAGCAACTCGTTTTTAAAAAAGATTTATTTATAAATTTAATTTAACATGTTAAGAAATACTTGTTTATAGCTCGACAACAAAGCTCTAACTGAATACAAATACAATGAGAATTTAAGAAATAAACAATAATGCTTGTTTCAGCGAAAACAGAATCAAAGTCTTTTTCATATGATCTACATGGTATAGGGTTATGTAACACACGCGATAACTCAAGAACCACTTTAGATATTGAAACTTTTTTTTATTTTGAAGTTCGGATTTTTTAGAAGATTTTTATATAAGAGAAATTCGATAGGCTTGTTTTTTTCCATTCAAAAATTTAAAAAAAAACATCCATTTACTTTTAGTGCATAGCAATTTTTAGCACTCGTGTAACTTTTTTATTTATAAAGATTTTCACATACTGTCTGCGAAGAAAATATAGCAGAAATATTAAGAAAGTTTTTGGAAAAAAAAACTACAATCAATTATTTCTAATGGATTTCGAGATATCGATTTCTGAGTTCAGAGTTCTAATAGCGCGACCACCGTCGAACACCAACTCAATTCCACTTATTTTTACCAAAAGTGCAAGTGTTTCTAACTAAAAAATTACAAGCTATAGGGCAAATTACAACGACTCGTTAATAAATAAACAAATAAAGTATCCCGAGACGTAATTAAATCGTGAATATCCCCTTCCATGTCTTTTAGCAATGCGCACAATTTCTATACAAATGAACGTGCCACAAAGATATAGACATTATTTAATATTGTAAGGGTGCCACAAATGTAAGATTTTTTTTTTGTTTACTTTCTTTATAAAATAATAAACAATCTAAACAACTAACAAAACCATAACTCGTGACAGGATAATTAAAATGTTTTAAAGTATTATATTGTCAGGAAAACAAATATATAATAAATCACAGACTCACCAAATAATCCCTGAGACATTGACCTGAGCGGAGGCGTACTTTAATACCTGTCACAATTAAAAGTAAGGATAAGTGTCCAGTTCATAATTCCGACCTACTTAACTGCTATATGCCGATATTGTTTTGCCCTAGCTATCTATTATTTATTTTCTATTTATCTCACTAGATGGACTAATTTATCTCTGTCTCTCTCAATACAAGATTTACAAACATATCTATGCAAATGCACTGCTTGGCCTTCCGCCCACGCACCCCCTGATGGCGCGGACTCCAGAGTAATCAGCCGCACGGGCAACAGAATAAACACAACATATCGATCCCGGGTCGAGGGACCCTGGGGGCCCTGTTCCGCCGCTGAAGACCCGGAGGTACCGTCCCAGACATAATAATAATGTCCGTTGTTGACACGGCGTACGGAATCCCAGATCCCTGGGTATTGCGACGTTCCCCACTGTTTATTACGAGGATTCGCGTCCACTGCTACTATGACAGTACGGGATCCCAGATCCTGCCAAGCAACATTAACGGGCCTATCCTTGCGCTTCCTCAAGCCCCAAAGCAGTACTAACTCTACTGAGAACAGAAATTCACTTAATCCCTCGCTTGCATTGGCTATCATATTAACTAATTAAGTACTTTATAAAGAACTATCCAATCTCTCTCTCTCTCTCTTGAATACAAATTTGCTTATCTCATCAAATACTAACGTACTGTCTTGCCCCGTCCACGCCCCCCGTGGCACGGTCTGAACCAGAAGACGGATACAGCGGCTGAATCTCTCGGGGGGTCCCGCTCCCGCATCTGGTTACGCCCAGAGGCACAATATAAAACCGGTGATAACCGAGTTTTTACTCCTACACCGTTGCGACATTACGAGTCGCGTTTCCTGCTACTATGACATTACGGGATCCCAGATCCTGCCAAAGCAACATTAACGGGCCTATCCCTTGCGCTCTCTAGACTGACTAGACACCGACTCTACAGAGTAAAGAGATTCAATAGCCTATCTAAACAAAGCTCACGTAGCTGCCGCATCGGTATACCGCCGCACTACTTAATAGCTAACCCTATCTAACTTTCATATTCTATATTTTGACCTAGCTAATGTATACGGCGCAGTTATTTAATGTAATATTTAATAATATGTGTACGCAAATGATATCTAACTAAACGTATCAATATATTTATCAAAATAATCATGATCTAATTAATTAATAAACTACGACACTTAGTGAGATGTACTCACCCTGCTTTCTGCTTATATCACTCCACTTACTAACTAATTAACTTTACTTTAACTGACACACTATTCACGCCACCGCACTCAAAACTATACTCTGTCGGAATATATGTGTATTTTCTGCATTAAGTAATATTCTCAGACTTTCTTTTCGAAACAGGAATTGTTTCGAGCCAATCATCGTTCGATTTTGAACGCTTTTCTAGGAATATTTTTACCCCTAAATCGGAGCGCAGGACGCCCATAAATCAGATATGGCGTGACATGCTTGAGACGCAGAAATACTTAGCAGGCACAAACTCTTAATGTGTCGTTTTAAAACCTATGTTAAAAGAAATATTATTGGGAAAATAAACTCACGTTATACAAAAGCAATCTTTTTAGCTGTTACTAAGCAGAAATGGAAAAAGAAGAGAATGAATCAAACTACATATATATCGCGCCTCCAGAACCGAAGAGCCGAAGACATTCCAAAAAAGCCAACAGCCAGAATGAATAAAATTCGGCTAAATTAAAATGATGAATGCCTCTCTCTGTGCGTGTAATAATAAAGTCCCAGTTAGGAGTTATAAATTAACGGTTTGTTAAGATGTATACTTTTACGTTACATTTAAAACGCTATATGCTTTCAAAAAGAAATAATGGAAAGCCTTTCATACACGTTCGGATGCTCTAATGAAGTTTGTTTATTGAGGACTATATCCACCTTTATTGTATGTGTGTAGGTCTGTTGAAGGCGACATAAACAGGTGATTCAACCAACAATTTTGTTTATACTGGTGGAGCGATTAACGTAAATTAATTAAGTGGTATGTATGCCTTTAAGAACAGTTTGGAGAATAGTTTGTGTGTGGGAATATACAATATGCTTCAAGGTGACAAGGTTAAAAATTCGAAATATTTTTTTATTATAGATACATCATGTTTAAACGAATTATTGTGTTCATAATTAGGTTGTACTAAATTTAACGGGAAAAAAGAAATGTATTGTATACAGGGTGTGTAAGAGTCAGTTATTTTTCAAATAATATTTTAAACAATAATTAAATAATAATTCATTAAAAATCTAAGAACAGAATAAATTCATTCATTTATGCTGCCTGGTGACCGTTAAGGGTCGTTTACGGCGGGAAATTCCAGAGCTTTATGGTACCTCGATGGCTCTAACTCCTAAAGGAACTGTCTTCTCTCATTTCCTAAGCATTAGATTGCCTGTGTGCTAGTCGAAGGGTGTTCTTGTGTTGAAATAAAGTCCAATTAATAGAGATTGAGTGTTCTCACAGGGTAACCATTTTATATATTTCTTAATACTATTCTACAACTGTATATTGTTATTGTCTATTACTCTTTTATTTACCAGAGATATAAATTAAAGTAAGGTATATACGGCACTGTCGCGCGTACACGTCCCTTCAGTGTTCGGCAGCACGAGTACGCTTTTAGGTCTGTAGCTCATTATCTTGTAACAAGGGCTTCGCGCGTTGACTTCCCTTGGTCTCATTGCGCGTTTCCTGGTAATTAGCGCTGGTGGTAGAAGATTGGTACGTCGCGCGTTGACATCCCTTCGTACCGTGTGCACGCATCATTATATAATTACTTCACCCCAGCTATAGTATCCATTGCCTCTGATTTAGTCTCTGCGTGTATGTATATTTGTATGTGCGTATATTTTTGCCATGCATATGCATATGTATGTATTATTGTTGTATTATTTATATTTTCTACTGTCTACGATTTATCTATTCATATGGTTCTTTGGTTTCATTTATCCAGAGAATGTTTTAACTACCCCGAACAAACCTATCTGAAACTAGGCTAATTAACATGAATAGTACCCATTAAATATTATAAGCTTTATTAATGTAAAATTGGTTGCTCAGGTATTGTTTTCTGCTTGTTTTACAGAAGTAGCGACATCCAACCACCTCGACATCTGAGTCTCCCCACACTTAATTTAGTTTATTTGTTTTTCTATTATTTGTAAGTACTTTACTTTTATATATGTATATTTTGTTCTTTTAGTTTAATGTTTTTATTTTCTAATTTTCACGCCCTCAAACCAAAATTTGATCTACAGGTGTTTAAAAAAATATGTGCTATCTCTCATGGTCGTTATTAAACGGTTTACAGAATTTTGTCTTGAAGAGAAAAAAGTCGGTGTATCGGTGACATGCTCTTTTTACAAAATTATTCTAGTAATAACCCATAATATGCACGTTCCTGGTGAATCTGTCGACCTCTTTTAGCATTAAATTATGTAATACTTAATAGTTTTCACCCTCAAAATACAATTCATATTAAAATAAAAATATCATATATTTAATAAAAAATAATTTTATTTAAATATGATTAACTCTACAGCAAAATAAAAACACTAAATCACCACAATACACCAAAACACTTTTACTTTTACACTGGACGCGCGTTTCGCTAACCATGTTAGCATCATCAGCAGATGATTATAAACTAAAGTACAATCTAACAAGGTGAGCGTTTATATACTCGCTCAGTGGGCTGATGGGCGTGGCAAAAATCTAGCCAACCGAGTCAGAGCCAACTGAGCGTAACAGTTAGATTTCCGCCACTAGAGTAGTAGGAACAAAGAACTTGAAGGGAATTGGACCGTTGACTCTGTTCATACCTCTTTACATTTATTAATTCTGATGCTTTTTCACTTAGCCATCCTAATTGCCTGTAATTTGAGACTTGTTTAATTAATTTTAAATTATTAAAGATCTATACACAATGTTCATTATCAACAATATGTTCGGCAACGCTAGATTTATCCGGTCTACCATATCTTATCTGAGCTAAATGTTCTTTAAATCCTAGTTAATATTGATCTTCTAGTTTGCCCAGCATATTTCTGATTACAATCTTTACAAGAAATTTCATAAATACCGACAACTTTCCAGTGGAGGTGTTTTATCTTTGGATTACCTAATAATTGTTGTAATTTATTAATAGCACTATACACAAGTTTATAATTGACGTTCTTAAAATTCCTTTTTAGACCACAGGGATAACTCTCTATCAAACGGTATCCGAAAAATATTTAGACGTATCTTTCTCCCTTGAAAAGTCAGATTTCAGAAATCATTAACCTATACCTACGTTTTCTAATTAATTTATCAACTAGTGAAGGAGAATATCCATTACACTCAGCTACATTCCTAATGTAATCTCTTTCTATTTCATATCTTTCGTTGGAAAGTGGGAAACTAAGTGAATCATGAACTTCTAAGAAATTTAAACTAGCCATTTTATGTTCAACACTATGATGTGATTCATTAGGAATATATCTGCGTGTGAGATTAAATAATTTTTCCCTATAGATATCAAATTCCAGGCAATTATTAGTATTTCTAATAACTAATATATCTAGAAATGGTAATCTGTCGTTGTTCTCAATTTCATGCGTAAATTTAATGGAAGGAAAACGATTATTTAACTTAGAAATAAAATTATCTATGGTGTCTGAATGTGTATCAAAAACAGCAAAAATATCATCCACATACCTAAACCATACGTAAAAACCTCTACAGGTAAAAAATAAATGCTTAACTTTCTCTAAAGAGCCGGTAAGTTGCATACCGGTAGTAGAAAACAAAATTATTGAGCATGTATCACAGTTTAGATACCTAGGAATAGATATGTCGTACTACCATGATCCAGAGAAAGATTTGAGAAGCCAAATAAATAGAGCAACGGCCATGTCAGGATGTCTGAGGCAAATAGTGTGGACAAACCCCTTCCCCATGCGAACAGACAGCAAAATTAAACTTTATAAGACCTGCATCAGACCAATATAACACCTGCATCAGACATATAACATAGAAATCCGAGAGGAAATAAACAAAATCAAAAGCATGTTGAGTGAGTCGCTGAAATGAAGAACCTAAGAACCATAATGGGGAAGACTAGAAGAAACAGAATTAGAAACACAAATATCAGACAACAATTTGGAATACAGGATATAGGGGTAGGTAAAGAAAAATACAATGGTTCGCCTACGTAAAACGATTACAGTTGAGGGTTGGAACCTTTGGTGTTACACAGCAAAATATAAACACTAAATCACCACAATACACCAAAACACTTTTACTTTTACACTGGACGCGCGTTTCGCTAACCATGTTAGCATCATCAGCAGATGATTATAAACTGCTTTATCATAGTTACAGTTTATAATCATCTGCTGATGATGCTAACATGGTTAGCGAAACGCGCGTCCAGTGTAAAAGTAAAAGTGTTTTGGTGTATTGTGGTGATTTAGTGTTTATATTTTGCTACGTAAAACGCATGGAAGAAAACAGACTACCACGCACAGTTCTTGAATCTCTAAAAAGATGGAAAGACAGTTGGCAGTCCATCTTCCAAGAACTCCAACGGAGGCAACCTTAAAACTGACAGGTCGACTAGATCTGAAATAATAATAAGAAGAAGAAGAAAATGCAATTCAAATGTCGCTACAAACGCTTGGAAGCGAATTATAATAAATCGAAAACAAGGAAGACTTTAACTCTCTGTAGCTACGAAATAAAGCATAATCTCGTAACTATGTTGATATAAAAAATAAATCTTATTTTTATTTGAGTAGGGATGGCAGTTGTTGTTTGAGACCCTGTATGAAGATATATAGGGTGGCTCATTGAATAAAAATATTGATAAAGGAATAATTAATACATTAGAGAGAGAATTGAATTGAATCAACCCCCAATTTTGACAATTCTATTTGACGTTTTAGTTGACACATTACAAATTCATTTAAGATTTTGCAGATTTGTTTTCCTTTTCTAATCTTCATAATCAAGGTGAGAAACAGCTTTGTAAGCCTTTTAAAATATGAATATGTGTTATGGTAACAATTTTCTTAAAATTAATGTTATTATATATTTTATCTACGTCAGTGAGTTAAGAAGCTCTTAACTCACGCATTTTGAGTGAGTTTTTTTCGAATCGCTCATTTTGTAAACTAGTGACATCAATATTATTTACTGTCATATTGACATTGGTGTTGCATGGTGTTATTTGAACAAAGGTAATTGATTTTTAGGATAGGTATATAGTTAAGTACAATACGTTTTAAAATTTATTGTGTGTTTCTATACACACACCGGAAAAGTCTAGGGATATTACAATTTTATCCAGCCATCGTCAGTAATTTTATTATTTGCATGTCTGATATAATAAAATTAAAATAAACAAATAGTTTACAGGACGTATTGGAAATAAAAATGCGAAATTTACCGAATTTTTCAAATTTACCTTGATTTTTATTGAACTCAAAAAAATACACACATTTTTTTTTATTCTAAACTGTGAATTAAAAAAAAGATAAAACCATTTTTACTTAATAAAGGGTATAGCGTCCTCTACTGTTCATTACAGCTCTACATCGTCTCTCCATGCTCCTGATCACGTTGTCGATCTCTTCTTGAGGTACAGCCTGCCACGCTGCATTCACGGCCCGAACAAGATCCCTACGAGTTTCACGAGGCATACCCATTCTCAAAATTCTTCTTTGGACCGCGTCCCATACGTGCTCGATGGGGTTGAGGTCAGGAGATTGTGCCGGCCAGGGTAAGATGTTTAATTGATGAGCATTGATAAACTCACTTCCCGCTCTGGCCGTATGAGGCCGTGCATTGTCATGCATGAGAATGAAGTTTCTCCCAAAATCATTGGCATGTGGTAACACGACAGGCTCAAGAATTAAAGCACGATATGTGATTCCTGTTAGAAACCTTTCAAGAAAAACGAGATCGGTTTTTCGGCCTAACTGGACTCCTCCCCAGACCATAACTGTTCCATCTTGATAAGGGTGCACTTCCTGAACATGATCCAACCGAATAAAATGTCCCGGTTCTCTCCATACCCTAAGCCTTCTCGAATCCGGATGAATTCCAAAGCGTGACTCATCCGTGAAGAGAACATTGGCCCATTGTTCATTCGACCACTGAACATGATCTTGAGCCCACAAATATCGTACTTCTCGATTTCCTCTCGTTAAGGGTTGAGCTCTCCAGGGGCGTCTGCTTCTTAAGTTGACCTCTCTTAATCTATTGCGAACAGTGTCAGGACTAACGGTTACATTATGTGTTTCCTGGAGAATTAAACTAAGCTCTGGTGCTGTAAGAGTCGGTCGGCGTCGAGCATTTAATTGTAAAAAATGATCTTGCTGAGGGGTAGTAATGCGATGTCGCCCTGTGTGCCTTTCAGCAACATCATCACTTTCACGATAGAGTGCACTTAATCGCAATATTACACTTTGCGTTGTATTTAATGCTCTAGCTACGTCGATTCGGCGCATTCCAGCTTCGAGCATACCCATGGCCCTTAGCATTTCGTCTCTGTTAAGATGTCTACGCTCCATAATGTCGTTTAATATTAAACAGAGATATTTGAATGAATTCTGGTCAGTTATCATAAAAACATAGCCAGTACAGGTTAAATTCGAAAAATTGATGCTTGGTACTTTTTATACATTTGACAAAAAATGCACAAACACTTCTGCAAATATTCCAAATTTAGAAATAACTAGTGTGACTACTTCGTTTCAATCGAAGTAGAAAGAATCTGCCTACAAATGTGTGGTTATTTATTCAAAACATTTATTTTTAACTCTAATAAAATAATATCCCTAGATTTTTCCGGTGTGTGTAGTTAGACGTAGATAAAATATTATACAATACACGCGAGTTAATTCCATTAAGATACTTGTATGGTTCGCACACGTATCTTAATGATGCTATTAACTCACTTGTATCGTAAATATCTATTATTATACTTAGTTTTAAAAACAACACTATTCCAAGTGCCTTTAATAATTTTTGAAAATAAGTTTATAATAAGAAATATCCAGATACGGACCTTTTTTTGGAGTTCTGGATCCCTCTGTCTAAAACAATACCCTTTTGAATCGTTTTCTAAAAGTAACGCTATTAAATCCAAGTCCTATTTTATGATACACGCGATTATTATTGGTAATATCTGGTTAACAGCATCGGGGAACTAATCAATGACCGGCGGTCGCATGTCATCGACATCGGCGCAACGAGGTGGAAGTTCCATTTCCGGTTTCCAGTCGCTTCCAGCTACCTAAAGATTTTGCCAGGAAGGATGACCTCAGGTTTTCGCAATTTGACTTCCAATTTCGGCCGGGAACGGTTTCTATTTATCGACAGTTTCTTGTTACATTTTACGGTTTGGTAAAATTTAGGAATCTTAAAGTGATATGGAGCTTTAAAATGTTAAAAAGCTGTAACACAAATTAAAAATTTGTTGCTATCCGTATCACTTGAACGAAATTTTTTACAAGTACATAAATACAATTTTCGAAGATATTCATAGCACTAAGATTAAAAGAAATATACCATTAATACTGCAAATTATATTTTATCATTCAAGCACTTTGTTTACTCACTTGAACTGCTTAAATCCATTTTTGCGTTTGATCAAATCGGTGTGAGAAACTATGAAGCTATAAGATGTTGTTTCGGGAGAGTTGAATATCCGGGAAAGTTGAGTTATTGAACGTTATTGCACCCAACAACGCCTTAATTACGCACTCCCTTACGCGTTACCATTTTTTCGGCAATTTTATTAACATTAGAAATTGTCACAACACAACACGACTGCGACGCCTAGTTCGAATTCTTTTTCACTTATTTTTTACTACCCGAAACAGGGTTACATCACACAAACCTCGTACCTGAGTGTTTTATAGTTTCAATACCTGCACTGGCAAAAAACTAAAATACTGAAATATTATGACAAAACCACGATTTCAATATTACAGTAATGCGCCGCGCGTGGCGTGAACTATACAAGATTGGTCCCTGTATTCCGGAAACTTAAACGCTTTATATTTTACTGATAAAAATAAGTAAAAGTTCATATAAATGTATGTCGTAAAATGCTTAGTTTCGGAGATACAGGGTGTAGAAATTTCATTTTTATTTCGATTTTTTCCAAATAATTTCTGAAGTAACGTCAATATTTAGATGAAAATTGGTGTCTGGGAGTTTTTTGACCTGAGAAATTTGATTTTACTGTCAAAATGACTCCTATTTGTAGGAAGCGCCACCTATATGTGTTTTAACTGTTTTGAAGAGTAATAACTTTTTGTCCGTACCTGTATAAAACTACTGAGTGAAAAAATATACATTTCTGTGATTTTCTACGTAAAAAATGTCTCTTGGTAAAAATCGCTACGAGCAACCGTTCTCAAGATATTTGCAATGGAAATAGTCAATACATGTCATTATTGACTAAAAATAAACATGTTGAGTATACTCTGTTTTTTTTTCTCAGGTAAGATTTCGACAGACGATGACAGAAGAAAGGCAGATGACGTCCCATACCAATCTATTTATTTTACTAAAAAAAGTTTCTAATAATTTTTAAGTTATCTATGGATGGGTTTAAATATAAATCCGTCATGCGTCGTGTCTTGTTTTTAACCAGTTTTATTGGTTTATTTAAAAAATTACAGATCGTATTTCAATTTTATTGGTTTGACGGAACGATGAACGACAAACGGACGCCGATGCGTATGAACTCGCCTTTAGATTTTTGTCATTGTTGACGCTTTTTGACGTCAAAGTCTTGCCAAATTATAGGTTAGAATTTTGTGTCAACTTTTGTTAAATACCCTGCGTTTTGGAAGATGCTGCATGTTGATTCGTATTATTACGTGTGTTTTGTGTCTTTTGAAGTCAAGTGGAGGAAAAATCGAGTGAAAATTAACTGTAGGCCCAGAGCACAGTTTATGGTTAATACACGCTGCCCAGGCAGAAAGTCTTATACACCAATGAAGTTGCCATCGATAAAGTTTGTATACCATTTCGTCGTAGATAAGTGCATTTCGTATATAAGGATCAAACTAAACACATACTAAAAACTGGAGTAGCTGTAAAATATCGACATCACACGATAGGTAAATAATGGATTTTAGTACTGGTGCAGAAAAATAATGTCAAAAGGTACTGGTTTAAAAAAATTAAGATTAAAGGTAATTAATCCACCTTTAAGGTATAAAATTTGGTAGGTGTTATTATTAATAAAATAGTTGTTGTATTTACCTATGTTGTTTTATTTATACCTGTGGAATATTACAAATTTGTATTTGTACATAAGTTATATTGATAAATATAATCATAAATGCGGGTAGTTTCATAAAGCTTGAAAGTAAATAATAGTTATTTTTTATATTTTTTTGGTATGTAGTGCCTTGTTCTTGTTTGTTTTGTATTAACACATACCGTTTTTATTAAATAAAATAACTCGATTACATTTTTTCAGTTTTATACAATTTTGAAGTAATCACTTGTCATCTTGTCAATCAAATTTTAAATATATCCTGCAATGCGTTCCAGTTGTACCAACTTATTTCTTTGTAAAATAAAATAAACTACTTTGAAATTAAAATGACAGACACATCTCTCACTGTCAAGGATCTTCTCGTTGGACAGACTATAGATAGTTATTTAGGTTTAGATAGGCCCGAATTTGTTGAAATCAATTGAAATACACCAAGTCTATTCTAATATAAACTTCCTTTATACCTAATTAGATTTTGCAGCCAAACAAGGATTATATAATCTTTCAGTCTTCGCAAACAAATAAATATGTATGAGAAATCCACGTAAATCCCGCACGTTATGTGTTCCAAAATTAAAAAGTAAAATTTTTATTGTCGAAAATTTGCATGGCCCGGCACTAAACGTCCGCGAATAGAGCCAACCTCCGCAACGAGCGTGCGCTAATAATCGCTGATTATTTCCATGCGAGTACAGATTACAGGTCTTATTAGAGACCGCGCTGATATAAAAGCTTTGTGGTCCGTTCGGCCTCAAAGCATAATCAGAAATTAATATGAGATTCGCTCGTGTATACGCAATTAAAGGCCGGATGTTTTCCGAGGGAATAAGAGCACCAGACTCATCCCCCCCTGATTTACCTTCGCTTATTATTGGCCCGGACGTTTTTATTAAATTTTTTCGACCTCTAGCTTTTTTGCATATTTCATTTTTAATTATTGCCAGAGAACGGTTATTCAATAAGCGGTTTTCGTTTTATTAATTTCTTGGTGGGTTAAATTTATCGGTAAGACAAGTTTGTTTGTGACTTGTAAAATTAGAACTTGTTTCATGGTCATATTAGTGTCTTCTAGGGGTACTCTGTCTAATATAACTCAACATACAGTCTTTTGGCTTTGACAAAAACCAGTATCTGAAACGGTTTTACAGAGATTAGTTCTCCATCTCCGATATGAGTCGTACCAGCTTATCGCACAATGTTGTTTATTAGCTTCAATCGACTGAGTGGTTGGAGAGACAGTGACTTATTAAAAATCCTGTGACAATCCAAAGATCTTCTTATTTAAATCAACGAAAATCTTTGTCTTTTCTCGGTCGTTAGTTCTGAGAAATTTCTTTGAATTTCTTAGACCGTTGAAAAATGAGAGTGCATCTATCAGATACATTGTGATTACGGTGTGTTTGGGCAGTCAACACGTCCTCTAAATGTACTGACGTATCGCGCATAAATACATAATGCCTCTTCTCAGCGCAGATTGGCTATAACCACAACGAAATCTTCTCGTCTTTCTGCTGTTCTAACGAGTGTTTGGACATTCATTCCTGTCCAATCCTTTATATTTCTCATCCACGACGATCTGTCGTCTGCCAGCACCTCACTTCCCTTCAATTTTACCTTTGATGATAAGGTGTAATAGATTGTATTTGTCGTTCCTTAGAATATGACCAAATTATGCTTCTTTTCTTTATTATATTTAGAAGCTCTCTCTCTCTCTCTCTCTCTCTCTCTCTCTCTCTCTCTCTCTCTCTCTCTCTCTCTCTCTCTTGCTTCATGCGATGTAATACTGAGTCATTTGACATGTGCTCCGTCCAAGGTATCTTCAGCATCAGACGAAATAACCACATTTCAAAGGTTTCGATCTTCCTCATTGAAGTCACTTTCAGCGTCCAGGATTCCATTCCATATAAGAGCACATAATAAATGTAGCACTTGACTATACGATATCGGGTTATGTTTGGTCTATCCTGGCTTTAACCTCTACATCCTGATCCAAATCCTTAGCGATCCAACATCCAAGATACCTGAATTTGACTACTTTTTCTATGT